>NW_026896318.1:0-21732 GCF_033153095.1 Gastrolobium bilobum | reverse complement strand
CTTGTCTCCCTTCCTAATGACAGAAAGCCCATAGGGTGTAAGTGGGTATTTAGAGTGAAGTACAATCCCGATGGCTCAATTCTCAAATACAAAGCCCGTCTTGTTGCAAAGGGCTTCCATCAACGTAAAGGCATAGACTATGCTGAAACATTCAGCCCAGTAGTTAAACCTGTCACCATCCGAATTGTTCTCACACTTGCACTCTCCAACAAATGGCCTATACATCAACTTGATGTAAACAATGCGTTTCTTAATGGAGACCTCACTGAGGAAGTTTTTATGACTCAGCCACTTGGATTCTCTGTCACTAACACATCTCTTGTGTGTCGATTGCGCAAAGCTCTGTATGGCCTCAAACAAGCGCCCAGAGCATGGTTTGACAAGCTTTCTGCCACTCTTCTTCGTCTTGGCTTCTCTGCAACCAAGTGTGACTCTTCCTTGTTTGTTTCCTATGCCAATTCAGCCACCACGTATGTCCTGGTATATGTGGATGATATCCTTATTACTGGATCGTCTTCATCTGTCATCTCCACACTAATCCAGTCTCTTCATAAAGCCTTTACTCTTAAGGATTTGGGCAACCTCCATTACTTCCTTGGCATTGAAGCTCAATCTTCATCCAATGGTAATCTGCACTTAACTCAAACGAAATACATCACTGATCTGCTAAACAAAGCTGGTATGACGAGTTGCAAGTCTCCCAACACCAATGGTTGCTGGTGTCAAACTCTCTGCCAGAGATGGATCTCCCTTTCATGATCCCTCTTTGTATCGTTCCATAGTGGGTGCACTCCAATATGCAACAGTGACACGTCCAGACATCACCTTTAGTGTGAACAAGGTCTGCCAGTTTATGCACTTTCCTCTTGACACCCACTGGCATGCTGTCAAACGGATACTGAGGTATCTAAATGGTACACTTCATCTGGGCTTAACCATTTCTCCTTCCTCCCATCTTCATCTCAAGGCATTTTGCGATTCTGATTGGGGTTCTGACATCGATGATAGACGCTCCACTTCAGGGTTTTGCATCTTTCTTAGGGGGAATGTAGTATCATGGTCCTCCAAGAAGCAAGCAGTTGTGAGTCGCTCTAGCACCGAAGCTGAGTATAGATGCTTGGCTGCAACCATGACTGAACTAACTTGGATCAAGTCCTTGTTATCTGAACTTAGAGTAACATTATCTCAAACTCCCAGCATTTTCTGTGACAATTTAAGTGTTGTTTTACTTACTGCAAATCCCCTTTTTCATTCAAGGACAAAGCATTTTGAATTAGATCTTCATTTCGTTCTTGAAAAGGTGCTGGACAAGTCTGTTTCAGTACACCATGTTCCTTCATCAGATCAAATAGCAGATGGCCTTACGAAGGCAATAACACGCTCAAAGTACTTGGATTTTAGAGACAAGCTCAGTCTCTCTGTTCCTCCGAAACTGACCTTGAGGGGGAATGTAAACGGATAAAGTAGATTTAACAGATTCCTTATTATACGCTTCAGTTATAACTGATTTAGTTATTACAGCTATTATCAGCATTGTATATATGTAACAGTTCACATTATGATTCAATTCAAGATTTCTATTATTCAGTTTATTTCTTTCTTCTTGTTCATCCTCTATTCTCTCCATCTCTCTCTGGTTCTGATACCTTATGAGGGGGCGTGTTGAGATATATAGTCTCACATTGATTGTGTGGGCAACTAATGTGGCCTTTATATGGCCTTGGGCACCCCTTTGAGCTAGCTTTTGGGGTGGTGTATCCCAAGGTTCTTTACATGGTATCAGAGCTTGAGTTGACTATAAGGTCACAAGTTCGATTCTCACGGCCCCCCACTTTCAAGTGGAATTAAAATAAAAAGCACAAAAAGGTAAACCAAAAATTGGGCCTGTGCAATTTCACGCTTCTCGCCCAAAGGGCTCTTGCGTGAGGGGGCGTGTTGAGATATATAGTCCCACATTGATTGTGTGGGCAACTAATGTGGCCTTTATAAGGCCTTGGGCACTCTCACCCTTTGAGCTAGCTTTTGGGGTGGTGTATCCCAAGGTTCTTTACAATTAAATTACAGCTGATGTTTTGGCATGGATCACAAATATGGCTGTACATATACAAGCAACTGAAAACTAAAATGTAATATAATAATATCAAAATCCCTAAATTTGGTTCTCGGCAATACAAGGAATTTCTAATCACAATTATGTTTAAACCCATGACTGCAGCGACTTATCATAGAATTGGATCTATGAAAACCGCAAGGTTATTGACTTAGTTTATTAAAAATATTGATTAATAAATTAATAAATAAAATATGCAAGAGCAAAGGATCATTATGTGGGTGAGGTACAATCTTTAGGGGTATGTGTCCATTCTCCGTTTGTGAAGATTTTGAAAAATGGTACTGTAAAAACTGCCACAAACATTGGGAAGATTATATGCCTGGGTAATATATCGCTGCTAATCTTTAAACTGTATTTGTATCGGTTGAGTAATTATCTGTTTGTGATACATGTCTTTTTAAATATTTATAGATTTAGTGTTCAAGTCAGAGTTGTAGATAACACAGATTCTGCTTCTTTTTTGCTGTTTGATCCAGACTGTGTTACTTTGTTGGGAATGAGTGCTGCTGAACTGCGCGAGTTGCATTTCAAGAGGGTTTGTATGCTTATTTGGATCAATTAGTTATGCAGTACTATATGAGTTGTGTTGCTATAGTGTGGTCTGTATGTATGCTTTTTTCACAAATATGGTTGTACATATACAAGCAACTGAAAACTAAAATATAATATAATAATATCAAAATCCCTAAATTCGGTTCTCGGCAATACAAGGAATTTCTAATCATAATTATGTTTAAACCCATGACTGCAGCGACTCATCATGGAATTGGATCTATGAAAACCGCAAGGTTATTGACTTAGTTTATTAAAAAATATTGATTAATAAATTAATAAATAAAATATGCAAGAGCAAAGGATCAACAAATTCAATCACCTCCAATGTTAAAGAATTGGGTTCTAAATCATATTACTTAGGCTCTGATAACAAATGTAAGAAATTTCAAAATATGATTATATGAAATTAGAACACCAAGAGATTCAGGCTTACTTCTTGTTGAAGACATGATTCTTGATTTCTTCTTGCTTCTTGTTTGCTCTCTGACGCTCCTGCAAGATCGAAAAGACTAGGATCTTCCTATAATTTCAGTTACTTATAGATAGAATTCTTATATAATGCAACTTAAAGCTGCTTTATGTTGGAAATCGACAAAACACAAATCGAAAACGGAAAAGAAAAAGAGAGAGAGAGAGAATAGACACAACGATTTACCCTGGTTCACCCAATTTAGGCAATGTCCAGCTTGTTTGTACTATATTCACCTCACCGCCACTCGTTACTAGTCACTCGGTTTACAAGAAAAATATAAATAGGATTAGAAAATCCTAACAGCAGCTATTCATGGGCCCAAGCCCAAACTGCTAAGAAAATTACAATACAACAGAGGCCCACAACAGTACCTAGCCTCTACGGGCCGGGGGGGCGCTTTCCCCCGGACCCCTGCCCGCTCACCTGGGAGCAGGATCCCAGTTGCCTTTCTGTTGACCCCGAGAACTAGGGCCATCATCAACAAGCGAAGTATGAGCCATACCTAACATTCTCCTACTTGGTGAATGCTTTGCATGTTTCTTCAATCCCAATGCAGCTGTACACCATTCAAACTTCTCTGAAGTCACTACCTTGGTCAGAAAATCAGCATTCTTGACCTTTGTGTCAACCTTTTCCAGCAATACAACCTTGTCTTCAATCTTCTCTCTGATGAAGTGATACTGTATGCCGATATGCTTGGTCCTCGCATGGAAACCTGGGTTCTTAGCCAAGAAAATGGCGCTTTGACTGTCACATCCAATGATCATCTCTCCTTGTGCAAAGCCAAGCTCTTTGCACAACCTCCGTAACCAAATAGCCTCCTTAACAGCATGTGTCAAGGCCATGTACTCAGCCTCTGTAGAAGATAAAGCAATAATGCTCTCCCTCTTACTCATCCAACTGATAGCTCCGCCAAATGAAGAAACAACATATCAACTTGTAGACCTTCTACTATCAATATCACCTCCCCAGTCAGCATCCACAAAGCATCTCAGTTTTAATAATGTCTGTCCCATTGAGCCCTTCACGCCTTCATAGCATAACCCTAGGTCAGACGTACCACGAAGATAATGGAACACACGCTTCACAGCCGTCCAATGCTCCTTTCCTGGCTTGGACATATACCTGCTCAATACTCCCACTGCTTGAGCAATATCAGGTCGAGTACAAATCATGGCATACATCAGACTCCCAACTGCACTAGCATTAGGAACTGATGCCATCTCTTTTTCTTCTTCAGTCTTGGGATACTGGTCAAGCGATAACTTAGAACCAGTAGACATGGGAGTCAACACAAGCTTGCAGTCAGTCATCTTGAATTTCTTCAGAATATCCTCTATACACTTTCGCTGACTTAACCATAATCTTCCTTTGTCACGCTCCCTCTTAATCTGCATACCCAATATCACATTTCCAACACCTAGATCTTTCATTTCAAACTGCTTTGCTAGCAGTCCTTTAACAGTGATGAACATCTTCAAACTGTTTCCAACGAGTAACATGCCGTCAACATACAAATTAAGAATAACAAAGTCACCTTCTAACCTTTTCACATAAACACAGTGATAAACATCACAGCGGTCAAAGCCTAGCTTCACCACATAAGTATCGAACTTCATGTACCACATCCTTGGGGACTGCTTCAGGCCATACAGAGATTTATTCAGCTTGTAGACTAGCTCCTCTTTGCCTCTTGCAATGAACCTCTTTGGTTGCTTCATGAAAATAACCTCCTCCAAATCACCATGAAGGAAAACCGTCTTCACATCCAGCTGCTCCACCTCTAGGTCATATGTACCTGCTACAGACAAAATCAGTCTTATGGAATTTAACTTTGCAACAGGTGAAAATACCTCACCATAATCAACCCCTTTTGTCTGTGAATATCCCTTTGCAACCAATCGAGCCTTGTAGCACTCAATCTCCCCATTGGCACCAACCTTCTTCTTGAACACCCACTTGCAACCAATTGCTTTTCGGTCTGCAGGTAGATTCACCAAACTCCAAGTTTGATTTTCATCAGAGACTTCATCTCTTCTTTCATAGCTTCCTCCCACTGTTTGCCATCCTCCGAGCTCCTAGCTTGTTTTACAGTGCTCGGATCATCACCTGTAATACTAAATGCACAAACATCATCACTAGCACACAGGATATAATTTTTAGGTGTATACCTCTCAGATAATCTTCTTTCCCTCGTGGATCTCCTTAGCACTGGTGCTTCAACCTCATTCTCGGTTTCAGAAAATTCATCCTCTACCTCGTTATATTCAGCAACTTCAGAATTCAAATTTCCCAATTCAACCTGTGAGTTTACTGTATCCTCTTTCAAACCCACATCCAACTCCACTGTCTGTGACTTTTCAGGAGCTTCAGGAAAAATTTGATTCAACTTAGATTCCCTGAATACAACGTCTCTGTTGTAAGTTACACTTCTAGTATCCGGATTCCACAACTTATAACCTTTGACGCTATCAGAATATGTTTAAACCCATGACTGCAGCGACTTATCATGGAATTGGATCTATGAAAACCGCAAGGTTATTGACTTAGTTTATTAAAAAATATTGATTAATAAATTAATAAATAAAATATGCAAGAGCAAAGGATCAACAAATTCAATCACCTCCAATGTTAAAGAATTGGGTTCTAAATCATATAACTTAGGCTCTGATAACAAATGTAAGAAATTTCAAAATATGATTATATGAAATTAGAACACCAAAAGATTCAGGCTTACTTCTTGTTGTAGACATGATTCTTGATTTCTTCTTGCTTCTTGTTTGCTCTCTGACGCTCCTGCAAGATCGAAAAAACTAGGATCTTCTTCTGCAGTTCACACCACTCCCTAATCACAACTCTAGATGGGGCAAGCTGTGGAGTGACGGTTTTTCTACACACTGTTGTGAATGCAGAGAAACACTAATCAGTTTACAGATATCTAAACCCAAATCAAAAGGATCACTAATTAATTGGGCTTTATACTGCACCCCTATATGGATCATGACTTAGTCCGTTTTTTATTAAAATAAGAAAAACTATAATTGATTGAAGCCCACAATTATTATAAAAATTTCTAACAGTATCTCGATCGAGCCAATAACCGAATCGGATTTAATAACATTGGTTTTTGGAGTTAGAGACTGCATATTGTTATGTCCTCAGTAGTGGTTTAGTATATGTTTCACATGCTCCCGAAGTTGTAACGCAATTTCATGCTCAAATGTATTTGATTGTTGTTTGTGGTGTAACACGTTAATTTTGAGTGAACGATTAAAATTTTGCAAGTGATCTCATAATATGCTGTCAGGTCTATTAAAGTGGTCATTACGTTTTCTGAAATGCAATATACTTTACATGTGAAAATCCTTTTGATGATTTGTATTTGCGATGACAGGAGGGAATGATATGATTTTATTGTGAGTGCCAATCACGAAAAAATGTTATGGCTGTATTGTGTTTTCTTTTTTCTTTTTTCATTTGGAGATTTGTCACCCAGTTCATCAATTTTTTGATTAATATGATCGAGTCAGGTAAGACTATACTGCCGGCAAAACTCTTTCTCATGGTCTTTACGTTGTAAGTGTCAAGCAGGAAAACATCTTATGGATGTATGATTGAGTCTTTTTCTTTTTTCGAGATTTTTTTCACTGGTTTATTGATTATTTAACTAATCCAGTCTAGTTAGGTAGGACTTACAAAAATAACAAAATTCTTCCAATCAAATTTTTATCATAATTACATATTCATAACTCTAACTCTAACTCTAACTCGGGACTTCTAATTCTTAGCACTCATGCATTTACCGTTAGATACACAACATATCTCCTAAATTTGTGAAGTTTGAATGTAAATCCGTTGAATTTCGGGGTCTGGAAATATGAGGAAACTATCAACCTGTGCAGAACGAGTCCTATATTTCTTGGTATATAAATATGGTATAACTCTTCCAAATGCAATAATACAAGAAAAAGAAGAAGAAAGAAAGCAAATCTTGATTAAAACTAATTAAAAGGATATTACAAAGAAAGAAAGATGCAAACACTGCATTTTGACAAAAAGCTAATTAAAAGGAAACCATACAAATCCATGGGACACGACAGAGCAACAGTCTCCAAGAAATCCCAAACAGCTAGCTTACTACAAAGAAAAGTAACTGAACTAGAACAATACAAAAAATTAAGAGACAAGCTAGCCACAACCTCTGAAACTAAGTACAAGAATGCAAAAAACAGCTAGCGTACGTTATGTATGTTTACTTATACCCCTTAATTTGATCTGTTACATTAATTATTGTTCTGCATGTTGTGGTTGTAAACCAAGTCTAGCGAATCCAAGAGGTGAACAGAATATCTACCGTTGTTTAGCATGCTGAGGTTGTAACCCAATTCCAGACGATATCGGATATTGCTGTTTAGCATGCTGAGGTTGTAACCCAATTCCAGACGAGATCGGATATTGCTGTTTTGCATGTTGTGGTTGTAACCCAATTCAGCATGAGATCGGATATTGCTTCTTAGCATGTTTTTGTTTTGGTTGTAAAACAACTCACCACGAGATCGGATATTGCTTCTAATTTGCATGTTGTGGTTGTAACCCAATTCCGCACGAGATCGGATATTGCTGCTTTGTATGTACAAAAGTCCTGTACAAAATAGATAAACTAAATACAATTTTTTACAGAGAAAGCAACCTCACAAGATTACTTAACGTGAGATTTATAAAAGACCTTAATTATACGGCCTGATCCTTTACAAGTAATGCATGTTGAAGTAAATGGAGGGATTGTAACCTGGTAGAAAATCACCACAACCAAGAATAAAAAAATATATTAATAACTGATAACTCCAATACCTCAAAAAGAAATTGTCTCATGCATGGCTCACATCTTGCTTTAAAATATTTATGCCATATTAACAATCAACATTGGTCTTTGAAGGCACTTACTCGACCTGAGCCCCTGCATGTTGGACAAACTTTAGGGTTGGCATCTTGCGGATAGCCCCGCCCATCTGGATTAATATAACGAAAATGATTAACATCAAATGGGATTATCATTGTGTCAAGGGGAACAACATACATACTGGCTCACTTCACTACAAACTGATGTTACGAGGGACAACATTTTACACATCCAGCAGTACATACTTTTGATTATTTCCTCAAAACAGTTCTGCAGCTTATAGAAATTTTTGTTATAGCCACAGATTAACAAGCAATAAATATAAGTAAACCTTGTCCAATGAATTATGTTCATTAGTAATAATTTTCTTCAATTAGGCAAGGGCGAGGGGGGAGGCAGGAAGAGGCTACCCTAGTGTAAATGAAGCCACAGGTCACGCCTAGGTTCTATCATTCAAAACTAGGGTTCATCCATAAGATTTCTCCATGTATGATTCCAATCTAACAGGATTGCATTACTGCTGGTTGCTAATAAGCCTATCTTTTGCTACTTTCATACATAGATGGGAAAATGTAAAACTTCAATACAATAAAATATAGATTTTGTTTAATCCCAATCACCCTCCCCACAAAAAAGAAAGTTCTCACATAAAGTTCTTATTACAATGCAACATACACAAGATTCTACACTAAACTTCCTTCACAATCGAAATGGATTCTTATGCAGACAATATTTAACCATTTCCTAATGTAATAATAACATATGGAAATAACTAATATACAACTCCAGTATTGACACATATTTCTCCCCAGGGCTTCCCTAATTCCCATAACATGTTAACTTTACTCACTGCAATAATCACAGGGAATTAACGCATCAAACGACACATGTTTGGTGCATCCTCTTGCAGCTTCTGAGAAAGTAAGAGTCAACTCCACCTATTAACAAAGCAATAAGCAAATGGTTAAGCTTGAAAAAGTAGGAACATGTTTCAAACAACAACAGAGAAACAAGGGTTAAGCTGACCTCTATATTTGACGAGAATTGAGTTGCTTCTTCAAATATCTGTCCAGATCAAGAATGTTATGAGATTTCCTAAGAGAATAATTATATGAAATCAATAAAAATGAAGAATGCATACATATATATATATATATATATATATATATAAAATCAATTCATAAAAGAAAACAATAAGTTTGAGACCAAAATTTACCTCAGAGAACACTTTATGAAATGAATCAGAAAAATGAGAACGATAAGCATTTCTAAACCTTTCTGCATCATCATCACCGTATTCAATGTTCTCTGAACCACGATTACGCATCTTCAGTTGAAAAAGTCATTCATCGTAGAAAATGATGGAAAATAGTTAGTCAATTCAACATCCTATTTAAGAGTGAAGGCTATGAATTAAAGAAATTTTGACCATCTTTACTCAACTTGAAGCTCCTCACCAACCCAACTTAGAGTAACAATTATACCAAATTTGAAATTTTAATAGCATATAGGAAGACCAAAATACCTTGTCATACTCTGCCCTTTTTTTAGAGTCTCTCAATGTCTGAAATTACATAGCAAAAAGGCCAGTTAAAATATCATTCAGTTAATTAATTAGTTTAGACACTAACCAGCCTAGGCAGAAGAAGTGAAGGCTAAAAATGTCAGAAAAAGATGAGATTAGTAAAGACCTCATATTCTTCTCTTATATCAAGAAATTTCCTCTTCGAAGATGGATTATTCTTACTTGCATCTGGATGGTACTTTTAGCAAGCTGCACAAGAGACAAAAGTGTGTCATAATGCAGTATTAGCCAGAAGAAGACCTTTGATTTTCAAATATTGTTGTCAAAGGAGTATGATGACAGAATATATCAAGATTGCAAGCCAAAATGCCCAGGCATACTGTTTTTAGTATGCTCTACGCCCCAAAAGTAGTCATATTAGATTAAACTGCACAAACAAAACTTCTATAAGTAATACCACTTTGACAATATTGTGGGAAATTGTTAAGCATTCACATATTACGTTTTGTGACTTTGAGTAACTATCTTTTGGAAAAAAGAAGAATTCATTATGATGAAGAGAATATAATTACTATGAAGTTGGAAGATAATGGATCCTGATTAAGATAAATGGGAAAAAACTAAAAAAAAATAAAAAATAAAATTATTCCCAAATAGAAGTCAGTCGCTAATCGTATCCCAAATTAGCTGTTGTGACTTTTACTATTTCACAACTAGAAGTTATGTGACAACATCTCATCCTATCATCTAAAGATGAAACTACCTCTCCTATCATTGTCTTTACACTTCACATCATTCAAAAATTATTCCCAGTTGTTGTATCTCTCTGCATGCACGAGATTTAAACTCCAAAATTCAAAGTGATAATGAATCGATTAATCAGCAGCGAGATTAATGCTGATTATGCACAAAAATGTAAATCAACAAGAACAAGGGTCAGCTTGGTTAAGGCACAAACAGAAGAAGAAAAATATATGCTTGCTTAGTACGAGAGTAAAGATGAAGAAACAAAAACGAGAATGGTTAAGGTTTTACATTCCATCCACAGTAATCATTCTTATTCCAATAAGTAGAAATAAAAAAATAAAGTAGAGCTAAGAAAATAATATTTTTTTTTCTTAAAGTGACAAATAATTTAGAATAAATTATAACTTTTTAAATACAATTAGATACATAAAATGTGCCTATCATAGTAGAAAGCAAGTTAAATTCAACACCATATTATTTAAGTGGAAAGTGTTTGTCATTTTAAATGACATAAAGTTATGTCATTTGTAACGCCCGGTCGCTTCAAGAATCAATGACTATCCCCACATACTAACACGAGACTTTTCAGTGTGCTTTTTCCTCACTCGCACACTTCCCGGGAAAACTTCCTAGGAGGTCACTCATCCCATAATTGCTCCTAGTCAAGCACACCTAACTGTGGAGTTCTTCCGATCCGGGCTACCGAAAAGCAGATGCATCTTGTTAGTATAGGTAGTACCAATTGATTCTTATAAGCTATTCTCAAACTGTGCAGTCTCATACCTGCACAGTCTTTGGAATTCTTCTCTTTCGGGTGTCGATTCGATTCATTCATGCATGTAACCCCACGCTGGAAGCCTGTCAGGAGCCGCTCCTTGTCCGTGCCCCTTTACACCGGCGATTACTCCCTGCCCTCGTCAGCGCTCTAGATGTTACATCATTTTAATAGAGAGATTCACACAAGAAATTATTTTTTATTTAAAATTTAAATTAAAAAAATCACTCACTTTCTCTCCCATGATTTTCATTTCTTATCTCTATATCTCTCCTAAAATAATATAACTTATGTCATTTAAAATGACAAACATCAAACTCATTATTTAAACATGGTCCTATCACTTAATTTGTTTTTAGTTTTTTTTTTTTTTAAGAAAAAACCCAAGCAAGACCTGATTATCAAACTTGTGCAGGACAACAAATTAGACATGATTAGTTATCAAACTTCAAGACCTAATACGTCAAATGCTTTGACGGGATTAGCCAAAAAAATTAAGTCCATGTTTTTTAATAAATTAATTACGCATTTATTACAGTTTTGGAAATAATTATATATTTATTGTACAATATAACGACCAATTTGGGCGTCACTCAAGACGCCTAAATTGGGCGTCACTCAAGAGGCAATCATACTTAATTTAGGCGTCATTTATCAGATATTGACACGTGTCATATTTTTTTTCCAAAAAAATAATAATTTAATCATAAAACTTCTGAAGGCCGTAACTTTTGACTCGGGTATCCAAATCAGGTAATTCTTTTTTAATTCCTCATAACTTTTCGAGATCTACTCAATGAGATCTCATTTGACATATTTTATTTCTCACAAACACAATTTAAATTTGCAAGAATAATATTATAAGAAACGTTAAACCCGGAAGCCTCTGAGTTCTGGATTTGTGATTTAATATAAATAAATAAATAAATAAAAATTTGATTTGTGATTTAATTTTTTTTTAATAATATTTTTTTATTATAACAAAAATTTGGTTTGTGATTTAAATTAAAAATTAAAATTAAAATTATTATTAATAACGAAAACAAAATAAAGATTTGATTTGTGACTTAAACTTAAAAATCATTTTGAAAAATCTGTAGAAATAAAGGAAATAATTAAATAAATATTCTAAATCTCTAAGGAAGAAGAATATTATTTTTGAAATTAATGATTAATGCTATAAGCTTCTAAGTTATTATTTATGGTCTGAAATTAAATATGGCTTATGCATTTTTTTCAAAAATAAAATTACCTAAATTAGGCGTGATTGCCTCTTGATTGAAACCCAATTTAGACGTCATTGGTGACGTGTCAGGTGTTGACACGTGTCACATTTTTAAACTCAGAAGCCTCTGTGTTTTGGGTTTGTGATTTAATATAAAAAATAAATCAAGATTTGATGTGTGATTTAAATTAAAAAATAACAATTATTATTAATAAGGAAAACAAAATAAAGATTTGATTTGTGATTTAAACTCAAAAATCAATTTGAAAAATCTGTATTAATAAAGGAAATAATTAAATAAATATTCTAAATCTCTGAGGAAGAAGGATTACCTGATTTAAATTTAAATTATGTTTGTGAGAAATAAAATATGTCAAATAAGATGTTATTGCGTCGATCTCGAAAATTTATGTGGAATCAAAAAAAGAATTACCCGATTTGGATACCCGAGTAAAAAATTATGGCCTTCAGAAGTTTTATGATTAAATTATATTTTTTTGAAAAAAAATATGACACATGTCAACACCTGATGAGTGACGCCTAAATTAGGCGTGATTGCCTCTTGAGTGCGAGTTGGCTCCCTCCGGTATCCCCACGAGCTTCGACTCTTTGAGCCGGCTATGGGACTAATCCGGAGTGCGGGGGAACAGCGACCTTACACAAATTTCTGATATTCTTCTTGACTTTCTCCCTAATTTGTTCCCTAATTTCTATCTTAGGAATTTCCTTCATCCAATACCTGACTTTGTTTTTTCTTGAATTTCCTTTATTTGATTTCTCTTAATTCACATCAGGAATTTTTAAAAAATAAAATAATATATACTTGATAAATGGGTGTTCCCATTCCTTGATTCCAATTTAAATTCACAATAATAATAAAAGTGCTCTGTTTCACTTCTATGAGAATAAATGATTGTTTGGATGAGTTTTCAAAAAAAATATTTTTATATTTTATTTATTTTAGAAGTACTTTTTATAAAAGTTAAAGTTATTTAGATTTTTAAAAAATATTTAGTTTTTGAAAAAATATTTGTGTTTTAACTTATGTTATTTTTAGAAGCTAAAATTTTCATTTTAAAAAAAAGATTTTTAACTTTTTTTTATGACTTTTACTCTTTTTAAAAGTAGACGTCCAAACATATTTCTCCCATACATGTTTTTTTTTTCCTGAAGTAAAACAACTTTTGAAGAGAGAAAAACCCATCCAAAGAGGCCCTAATAATTTTTTAATGACATGGAAGAAAATGAGAAAAAAAGATTAAAAAAAAGATGATGCTAATTTTTTTAATTTTTTATTTCTATTATTTTAGTTCCTTTATTTTTTTTTCTCTTCAGTCAATTGATAAAAGATTTGAAACTTTAAAAACTTTCTTCCCTTTTCTCCCCTCAATCCAAAGATAAGGTTAAATTATAGAGAATCATCCCATTCTTCTAATAAAAACAAAAAGAGAATTATCTCGTATTTTAATTAAAATATATCATTTGTCCTCTCTTTATTGACAAAACTATTTATGTCTAAAAGGACATAATTTACGTCCTTTAAAAGGACACACTAAATCCCTCTCTTTTTTCCTGATTTGATCGGAATACTTTGAGCCATGAGAGTAAAAAAGAGGGCAAAAATTCATGAATCAATTTTATTAGTAAATTATGTTTAAGATATATCCATGAAATTTTTATTCTTATTTTACCATAATACATAGTTGACTCAAAGCGAAAGTAGAGTAAACACTTATACCTCGATACCGGAGTTGTTAAATTGAGTCATGACTTATCAATTAATCTGGTTTAAGTTACCAAAATTCAATCCATATTAATTTACTTTTCTCTCAACTTGTAATGAGCTAACCAGAAACTTTGGGTTTAAACATTTTTAAATTCACAATTTTCATGAATTACTAATTGTTTTGATTATATTTATAAAAATTATGAATTAAGTTTGGTGATTGGTTATGTTTTGATGATTTTTACTACAATCTAGAATTAATTTATTATGATTACATATTTTTCTATTCTTTTAACTAATAATAAACAAATTTGTTTAACATTAATTTCAATCTAGCATTTTATGAGCCAATCCTAATCATCATGACTCATGAGAGATCTAAATAATAAATTACCCTCTTCGTTAAAAAAATATTCCAAAGCATATGCACCTTTTCTTTCTTTTTCCGAGCATATGATTCACTAGGGGTGTTCGCGGTCTGGATTGGATCGATTTTGGAAGCAAAATTCTTCCGATCCAATCCCTTCGTTTTGATCATATAATCATCCCTTCGGTTTTGATTTGTTTTCAAATCCGATCCGATCCGATCCAATCCAATTTTTTTCGGTTTGGATTGAATTATCTAATGTTTCCTTTTTCAACTATACCCTCTTCCTAAATATGTTCCTACCTATTATCTAGATTACCCCTTAACCTCACCTTAACAGATAAAGAATCTCAACTTTTATAGCCTTTCAAAATCTATCCCCCGGTAGTTAAGATTCGCCTCTTCTAAACACAAGTAGCTGTACTTTTTTTTCCTTTTTTTTTCCAGTGAAAATAAGCAAGCAGCTGTCAACTCCATTTTCAAAGTAAACGCCATTGCTATATATAATTGACTCAAGGTCAAACTCCTCGCTACCATCTGTACAAAAAAGTATGTCTTGAAATACAAATTGCCAGCACTAAATAAGTACACATGCAGCGCGTTATGGGAGGGATAACATACGCTTATGCACTCATGGTTTCAGATTAAAATCTTCCAAAAAAACATATGAGTAGGGTCAAGTTTTCACTGAAGTGAAATCATAGCATTCTATTTATCATGCTCCAGCAAGAGCAAAAACATGCAGTGACACACTAATATCATATTCACAGGTTCTGTACAACTAGCTGAGTTTTCTCAGTAATCATTATTTAGAGGAAAAAAATGTAATCCACTTTTGCCAACTGTAGAATGTGTTGGGCAAAGTATACTATAAAACCCCAGCTAAAGCAGCAGAGATAGTGGTTTATGGGGTGTCAACCTGTCAGTAGGTCAAAATGCTTTACAGAGGTTAGCCCTCATGTTAGATAAACCTTGCTGGTGAATTGGAACTGCCCACAACTTGCTCCTCTTTGGTTCAGATATCCTTACATGTGAAATTGCATTGGCAAGTGCATCAATCCACACACAAACATCATGATATTCTGAATTGCAACTTTCAGATGATGAAGAAAGGCTTGAAACCTCATTAAGGAACCCATCATCCATCCTGTTTCTTCCTAACCTAGGTTCAGGTGCAGCAACAAAGTTGTGGCAAGCAGCTCCATTTTGGTGCTTCAACTTTGATTCAACGGGCAGGATCTTCAATGTACGTTCTGTGTAGAAAGATATCCATGGATGTCCTGAAATTGAACCACATAATATTAATTTAACATGCAAACAATCGAACAGTTCTTAAAACTTAAAAGTACTGTCATTTTATTTCCTGTTTAAAAACATAAGGGAGAAAAAGAGAGCCTCAACCACATAGAAGAACACATAATAAAAACTAACAAAAGTATGTGAGAATTAACAGATTCCCACCACTGTTATCCCAACCAAAACAAGGCAATCCTTATAATTATTAAGAATTCATGTGAAAGGCAAAGATACTTTTCAACAAAACTTGGAAATTTCTAATTTTAATTATTTCAAGATTAAAAAACAAAAAATCAGACCAAATACAACTAGTCTTTGGTGTATTCATCATTGAGGAAGAGAGATAAAGCACGCTACAAAACATTAATAATCTACCATAAACTTACTAAGTACTTCATCAGCTGTTATCCTTGCTGAAATATCCCTTGTCAGCATTCTCCCAACAAGATCTCGTGCAGGTTTAGATATTGATTCCCACATCCCGGTTTGGAACTCTAGCTTGGAATTCTTAATAGCCTCAAAAACTGCTTCTTGTGAATCCCCTTTAAATGGAAGAACACCAACCAACAGAGCATGCAGGAGCACTCCAGCACTCCATATATCCGCCTTTTCTGAGTATCTACCCAACAACACTTCTGGTGCAACATATGCAGGGCTCCTAGCCAAACCCGTCAAGTTCTGACCTGCAATGCAAATTTCTAGACAATGAGGCTATGCATAAATTACTCATGAATGCATGTATGTATCTTTTACTTATGTGTGTGTATTTATATATATGTCAATTGAATTACTGATATTTTTAAATGCTTAAAAATTAAACAAAGTGACCTTAGAGTATGAATGGTTAGCTTCAAACTATTATAAGCATTTTCTCTAGGACCTCTTATTCTTAGACCGCTAGCAAATTTAATTGAATACTGAACATAGTAAACTTAAGGGAGATGACCATTTGAACTCTCCAATTTTTACTCCTATGTACAGGGTAACATTAGTAAAGTACAATTCAGTTGAAAGCTCATCATGATGAACTTCTTCAAACTATTCTATTCATAAAAGTTAGCACATATATATACCATAGGATAACAAAAAAAGAAGATCATCCAAACAGGTTTAACATATTACCCTTAGAAATTCTCATGGCCAGGCCAAAATCAGCAAGCTTTATTTCCCCCGAAGCAGTAAGCAGAATATTCTCAGGCTTGATATCTCTGTGCACAACTTCTTCAATCTTGTTCTTCCTCCCCATCTGGGTAGCCACGTCAATGCAACCTATCTTCCTCTTTAGGCCTCTTCCCGCGGTCATCAAAGACAATGTCCCACAAGGAGGAGCAGTGGCAAAACTCGCCACCCTACTCCTGTAGGAACCAGCTTAGTCTATCTTAGTATTTTCTCTACACCTCTTCTTCAACCTCGAACAATCTTCCATCGAATAATGGGTCTCAAAATTGGACGACGGAATGATTGGATCTCAAAATGTCCAATTTCGAGGACTTCACTTCCTTTCCTTTCATCCTCATAGCATCTATCAGTAAAGTACCAACGCAACACCAATCTTTGTGTTGATCACGTACCCAGTGTGCAAAATCCGATTTTGCCGCAAGACACAATTCTGCAGTCAAAATAGAGAAAGATTAGTCAACGAATTCTAGTCAGATTGATAAGTGCTAAAGTTGTTTCCTTTAATATAATATAGGATGTTCCAGTTTATGTTTTGGGGTGTATTTGATTACGATTTTAAAAAATTTACCTCTTAATTTAGTTTTTTAAAAAAATCAAGTGCTTTTTAATGAACTAAAGAAAAAAAATGAATATCGTCAAATTATATAAGAAAAAGCATTGAACGTGTATAAAGTAGGAACTGTTTTAAAAAACTAATGAATAACTTTAATTTGGATTTTGAAATGGTAACGAATTTTTGATTTCTATTATTTTAGTTGCTTTATTTTTCTTCTCTTGAGTCAATTGAGAAAAGATTTGAAACTTTAAAAACTTTTTTCCATTTTCTCCTCTCAATCCAAAGATATGATTTCCTAAATTTAAAGTGAAAGCATTAAATATGGGAAATCATAACCATACAAAGGTAGAAATAAATATAAAATATTAAATTTGGGAAATCATGATCATACAAAGATGGAAATAAATATAACCGTTGGATCAACATAAGCGATCTAACGGTGAGATTGACTGGGTGTCACATGGGTGTAACATAACTTGGGTGTCACAATATCCTATCCCGACAACTATATATTAGCATATGATATTAAAAAATAAAATGGTCAAGGGAATGAGAAAAAAAAATGTGAATTGTGAAGACGATTGAAAAATAATAGTTAAAAATGTGAATTGTCGTAAAAAAACTATATAATAAAATATTATAAATTTTTATATAATTTTTTAAATATAAAATTTGGTATTTCGGTTAAAATCTATTGTCATTTGCAATTTTATACAGTTGATGAAATCTATAAACAAAAGTAAAGAAATAGATTTTTATTGTGTTATCAAACGTAATTTTGATTATCGGAATAAAAAAAAAATGTGTTATCAAACGTAATTCTGATTCTCGGAATAAAAAGAAAATATGTTAACAAACGTAATTCTGATTCTCAGAATTGTTCCAAGGCACAGAAATAGAAAAGAATCATTCCTTTTCAGAAACAGTGTCAGGAATCAGAATGATTGTCATGCGCAGCCTAATTGTCGTTGATTATATATCAGAGCAAACATATAAAAATGCACTAACTTTTTCGACAAACATTTCAAACATAAAATTTCACTTTCCTCCCACAACATAATAAGTAATGAACCAAACATTATTCTAATTGATCTCAGAATATGTTTTTAAATGAATAATATAAATCATCATATATTATATTATTATTAAAAAATAAAAGGTATGTGTAATTATGATAAATGTTTGACATGTCAAATTTTTTGCCCCAACTAAAGTTAAATTCTGGCTCCGCCATTGTGTGGAGCCATTCTTTTGGACGTTAGACGGTTTTTTTTTTGTTTTCTTGCCCATCAGTGGCGGAACCACATTATGCTTAGGTAGGGTCGGAGCCCCAGCTACATTTCAGTAAATTTTATTTATTATATATAATTATATAAGTAACTGTAATTTTTGCTTTTTTTATAATAGAAATCTAAAATAACTTATAGTGAAAAATATATCTTTTAACTTATAAAATGCAATTTTTGAAAAAAAAAATTCATTCAAACGGGTCGTTAATCTTCACCTCTGCTATTTTTAAAATTTTTGAAAAGTTAAAAAATAAAGAAAGAAAGATAAAAAGTTTTTTTTTTAATATTGCTCTTAACTTTGATCAATCTGATACCGCCAATCCCATGGGAATAACAAATTACATGTTATGGAATAAAAAAATCAACATGGTCAAATTAGGTAAGAAAAATAATGAACTAGTAAGAAAAAAAAATGAATATCGTCAAATTATATAAGAAAAAGCATTGAAAGGCTTGAAACCTCATTAAGGAACCCATCATCCATCCTGTTTCTTCCTAACCTAGGTTCAGGTGCAGCAACAAAGTTGTGGCAAGCAGCTCCATTTTGGTGCTTCAACTTTGATTCAACGGGCAGGATCTTCAATGTACGTTCTGTGTAGAAAGATATCCATGGATGTCCTGAAATTGAACCACATAATATTAATTTAACATGCAAACAATCGAACAGTTCTTAAAACTTAAAAGTACTGTCATTTTATTTCCTGTTTAAAAACATTAGGGAGAAAAAGAGAGCCTCAACCACATAGAAGAACACATAATAAAAACTAACAAAAGTAAGTGAGAATTAACAGATTCCCACTGTTATCCCAACCAAAACAAGGCAATCCTTCTAATTATTAAGAATTCATGTGAAAGGCAAAGATACTTTTCAACAAAACTTGGAAATTTCTAATTTTAATTATTTCAAGATTAAAAAACAAAAAATCAGACCAAATACAACTAGTCTTTGGTGTATTCATCATTGAGGAAGAGAGATAAAGCACGCTACAAAACATTAATAATCTATCATAAACTTACTAAGTACTTCATCAGCTGTTATCCTTGCTGAAATATCCCTTGTCAGCATTCTCCCAACAAGATCTCGTGCAGGTTTAGATATTGATTCCCACATCCCGGTTTGGAAATCTAGCTTGGAATTCTTAATAGCCTCAAAAACTGCTTCTTGTGAATCCCCTTTAAATGGAAGAACACCAACCAACAGAGCATGCAGGAGCACTCCAGCACTCCATATATCCGCCTTTTCTGAGTATCTACCCAACAACACTCCTGGTGCAACATATGCAGGGCTCCCAGCCAAACCCGTCAAGTCCTGACCTGCAATGCAAATTTCTAGACAATGAGGCTATGCATAAACAACATAAATGACTCATGTATGTATGTATGTATCTTTTACTTATGTGTGTGTATTTATATATATGTCAATTGAATTACTGATATTTTTAAATGCTTAAAAATTAAACAAAGTGACCTTAGAGTAGGAATGGTTAGCTTCAAACTATTATAAGCATTTTCTCTAGGACCTCTTATTCTTAGACCGCTAGCAAATTTAATTGAACATTGAACATAGTAAACTTAAGGGAGATGACCATCTGAACTCTCCAATTTTTACTCCTATGTACAGGGTAACATTAGTAAAGTACAATTTCAGTTGAAAGCTCATCATGATGAACTTCTTCAAACTTGGTAATTAAGGTCAAATGCTCTCTCTGCTCTTTCTGTTTCTTTTTCTCTGCGTCATGTGATCTTAATGAACATTGTCTTACTAGCTCAGATATTATTAAGGTGAACATGTGTGCCTGGTTTTCACTGTATCTGCTCTTTTTGTTTTCCTCCTCCCATTATCTGATAGATCACATATCCCCTCGGTCTACTTCCATGTGTATATAAATGTGTGAACTATTGATGCTCATCTTGATACCTGTTTCACAAGTTACTTTCATAGTTTCATTTGCATACATGTAACAGGGTGTGACAATAATAATATATAATACTATTATTGTATTTTTTTATTCTCTATTTGAGATCTATATGTAATAGACAAATAAATGGTGGCGACTAAAGTTTGCCTTTATCAAAGATTGCAAGTTTATAAGATTATATAAATTATCTTGTGCTTTTATTTGTTGTTGATCTTTGAATTCCAATGTTTAATTTAGCATTTAAGATAATATAAATTTAATTAAGATAATATAAATTTCATTAATTTGAATTGCAGATCATATAATTTTTTTAAAAAAATACTTTTTAGCATTTAAGATTTTTTTGATAAAATATGGTATTTGGATTTTAAAGTTAAATAACTTTTTTGCTACAAATTTTACATTCCTTTATTTATTCAACAAATATTAAATTTATTATATAATTTATATATTTTAAAATAAATAAATAATTAAATTCACGAGTTTGAAAATTAAATCAATAACTATAAAAAAAAATAAGTTTTGAAACCAAGTCAAAAGTGGGTCAGGTCGGATTTGACCAAATTTTGAAACCAAGTCAGACCCACTTTAAAAACCAATTCAGGTCAGTCCTGATCCAGTTCTGAACCAGTTCAAGAAATATTCAAATCGGGTCAAACCTGACTTGGATTTTAAATAAATTTTCTGAAAGTAAAAAATAGAGCCGACCAGATCAGATTTAAGGTAGGCCCGCCAGTCTATTTACGCAGCTGGCTAGCAGGTGTGGACTAAAACGACTGCATTATAACATTCTTAAGCCCAAACCTAAACCCCAATGTGTTAAAACCCTGAGATCCACTGGAACCTCAAAGCTTTCATCCCTATCAATTTTGCAGCTATCACAAGCCTTTAACTCAAATGAGAAGGTTCACGTGGTTAACGCCAGTGAGTGAATCAACAAGAATTCCAAAATCATTCAAAATTATTGTTCCATTTTCTCAATTATCCTTGTTCTCATCACCAATTCTTCCAAAGCAGTATCGGCGCCATTCTTCCAATGTAGCGTAATGTTTTAACTTTTTCAGGCTATTCTAGGTGGCAAAGTTGAG